>NW_027672014.1:0-36000 GCF_964165515.1 Mesoplodon bidens | reverse complement strand
TTGGCAACGTGTGCAAACCAGGAGGTTAAAGGGGCTGTCTCTCCAACTTGGCAGATTGACAGTAAAGCAGTTGCAATGCCAAACCGGAGCACCAGGAGAGGGCCTATTGGTTGAGTTTTAGAAACCGTTTGTATTCACAGTGTGTCCATTCTCTAGGGTTTCTGTACATGTTATAGCTGTAGTTATATTCCCTTTAAACTGGAGAGTTGAGACCCATGGAATGGGTGCCATGCATTATTGCTTTAAAGCGTCTGCATTTGCTCACCCATTCTCACCAGTCCTCTCAGTCCCAAGTGTCCAGCATTTTTCCACATCCAGCTGTCGTTGTAGACAGGGTCATTCCAGGTTTCAATAGAGACCCTGAAGGAATTGTAAAGAATTTCCCTGTTTTTTTGTTTTGTTTTTGAAATTCCTTTCTATAGTGGGTTTCAGCTTATTCTCGCTGCCATGTTTATGCCAGTCAGGACACACTTGATTCCCTTACGGAGACATATCAATACAGAGGTTTTAAGATCCTTACTAGTCAGATATATTCCTCTGCGGGAAATATGGGGTTTTGAGTCCCTTTCACTGAGGAAGGTGTAGATCATGTCTATTCCATAGTTGGTTTTTGGAAAGGTACCTGTGCTTATATCAAACTCTGGTTTTATGCATCACCCCACCTCTCCTTCCCCCTTTAGCAGGCATAAGAGTGTTTTCTAAATGTGAGACTGTTCTCTTTCCTAACCCAGTTCAAGTGTAGCCATGTTTACAGGATCTCCATAAGTGCTATCTTATGATAAGTTTCTTTTTCTGTGTGACTTATTTCACTTAGAATCATCGTACCTGAATCCACTCATTTTGCTGCTACTGGTCTTATGACATTGAGTTCATGGCTGAGGGATATTCCATCGTACGTAAGTACCACAATTTTTTAAACCATTTTTATATTTCCTAGGATATTTAAGGTGTACCCAAGTTGACGTTCTTGGAAGCAGTGCAGCCCTAAATTTTGGGGTGACTCAGACTTATTAATTTTCAGTTTTCCCAAGGTATATTCCCTAGACTGGAAGTTCCTTTGGCTCTGTAGCTCTGTTGTTTACTTCTTTTAGGGAACACAGTGTACTTCTGCAGAGAGGCAGTTGGCAATATACATCCCGCCCATCAGCATAACATGGCTCCCAGTTCTCCAAGGCCTCTCTTGCCATTCTGCTTTTTTACACATTTTGTGCATGTCCCTTTTGACCGGTGGGAAGTGCTACTTCTTTGTAGTGCAGATTTGCATTGCCCTCTTGCTTGCTTGGCCAAAATGGGCGTATGCGTTTTCTGCTGAATATATTCAGGAGAAGACACATACGCTCTTTTTGGAAAAGTGCATCAATGTTGAAGTTGTGCCCCTCTATCTGTGCTTTACAGGCGATTCCAACGTACCTCTTGAAATCTTTACCTGCTATTATGCCTCGCTTTCAAGTCTGCCTCGTTGCCGTCCCTCAACAGATTTTTGAACGATAGTTGTCCTTTATTTCTCTGCCAGTCTGTGAATTGCTGAGCCCCTGAGCTCCATTTTCCAACTCGTTTTATTGTGAGATGAACGCAAGCCCAAAATTTTGGTTCAGGACCTGTACTGGTTCCCAGTGGGTGTCTGAGTCTGTGGTTAATTCTTCCTCCTGCCTGAAAATTAGAGTGACATGTGCCCGTCCAAATGCCTAACAGCTACTCTCTCATTGGTTCTCCCTCTTCCCTTTCATCCTCTGCCAAATTGGCAACTTGTACGAACCAAGAGGTTAAAGGGGCTGTCTCTCCAAGTTGGGAGATTGATAGTAAAGCAGTTGGAAAGTCAAACTGGAGCAACCAGGAGAGGGAGTATTCGTTGAGTTTTAGAAACAACTCATATTCACAGTGTGTCCATTCTCTAGGTTTCCCTTACATGGTATATCTGTAGAATTATTCCCTTCAACCTGGAGAGTTGAGACCCATGGAATGGGTGCCATGCATTATTGCTTTAAAGGGTATGCATTTGCTCACCCTATCTCACCAATCCTCTCAGTCACAAGACTCCAGCCATATGCCATATCCAGCTGTCGTTGTAGATAGGGTCATTCCAGGTTCCATCAGAGACCCTGAAGTAATTGTAAAGAATTTCCCTCGTTTTTTGTTTTCTTTTTGAAATTGCTTTTTATAGTGGGTTTGAGCTGATTCTCGTTGCCATTTTTATGGCAGTCTAGACACACTTCATACCCTTACAGAGACATATCAATACATAGGTTTTAAGATACTTACTAGTCAGATATATTCCTCTGTGGGAAATATTGGGTTTTGAGTCCCTTTCACTGAGGAAAATTTATGTCTTGTCTCTTCCATAGTTGGTTTTCGGAACGGTACCTGTGCTTATATCAAACTCTGGTTTTATGCGTCACCCCAACTCTCTATACCCCTTAAGCAGGCATAAGAGTGTTTTCTAAATGTGAGACTCTCTTCTCTTTCCTAACTCAGTTCATGTGTAGCCATGTTTACAGGACCTTCATAAGTGATATCTTATGATAAGTTTATTTTTCTGTGTGACTTATTTCACTTAGAATCATCGTACCTGAATCCACTCATTTTGCTGCTGCTGGTCTTATGTCATTGAGTTCCTGGCTGAGTGATATTCCATCGCATGTAAATACCACAATTTTTTGAACCTTTTTTATATTTCCTGGGATATTTAAGGTGTACCCAAGTTGAGGTTCTTGTAAGCAGTGCAGCCCTAAATTTGGGGGTGGCTCCGTCTTATTGATTTTCAGTTTTCCCAAGGTATATTCCCTAGACTGGAAGTGCCCTTGGTTCTGTAGCTCTGTTGTTTACTTGTTTTAGGTAATACAATGCACTCCTCCAGAGAGGTGGTTGGCAATTTACATCCCGCCCATCAGCATAAAAATGCTCCCTGTTCTCCAGGGCCTGTCTTGCCATTCTGCTTTTTATACATTTTGTGGATGTCCCTTTTGACCGGTGGGATGTGATACTTCCTTGTAGTGCAGATTTGCGTTGCCCGCTTGCTTGCTTGGCCAAAAAGGGCGTATGGGTTTTCTCCTGAATATATTCAGGAGAAAATGCATACGCCCTTTTTGGCCAAGTGCATCATCGTCGAAGTGGTGCCCCTCTTCCTGTGTTTTACAGGCGATTCCAAAGTACCTCTTGAAATCTGTTTCCTGCTATTCTGCCTTGCTTTCAAGTCTGCCTCATTTCCTTTCCTCAACAGATTTTTGGATGATAGTTGTCCTTTATTATTCTGCCAGTTTGTGAATTGCTTTGCCCCTGAGCTCAATTATTCAACTCGTTTCTTGTGAGCTACACGCAAGTTCAAAATTTTGGATCAGGACCTATACTGGTTCCCGGTGGGTGGCTGAGACTTTGGTTAATTCTTTTTCTTGCCGGGAAATTAGAGTGACATGTGCCCGTCCAAATGCCTAACAGCTACTCTCTCATTGGTTCTCCCTCTTCCCTTTCATTCTCTGCCAAATTGGCAACCAGTGGGAACCAGTAGGTTAAAGGGCTGTCTCTCCAAGTTGGTAGATTGACAGTAAAGCAGTAGGAATGTCAAAGCGGAGCACCAGGAGAGGGAATTTTCGTTGAGTTTTAGAAAACTTTCCTATTCACAGTGTTTCCATTCTCTAGGTTTCCCATACATGTTATAGCTGTTTTAATATTCCCTTTAACCTGCAGAGTTGGGACCCATGGAATGGGTGCCATGCATTATTGCTATAAAGGGTATGCATTTGCTCACCCAATCTCACCAATTCTCTCAGTCTGTAGTGTCCAGCCTTATGAGACATCCATCTGTCGTTGTAGATAGGGTCATTATAGGTTTCATCAGAGACCCTGAAGTAATTGTAAAGGATTTCCTTGTTTTTTTTTTTTTTTTGTTTTGTTTTTTAAATTCCTTTTATAGTGTATTTGAGCTGATTCTCTCTGCCATGTATATGCCAGTCTATACACACTTGATTCCCTTATGCAGATATATCAATACATATGTTTTAAGATCCTTAGTAGTCAGATATATTCCTCTGTGGGAAATATGGGGTTTTGAGTCCCTTTCACTGAGGAAGGGGTAGGTCTTGTCTATTCCATAGTTGGTTTTCAGAACGGTACCTATGCTTATATCAAACTCTGGTTTTATGCATCACCCCACCTCTCCTTCCCCCTTAAGCAGGCATAAGAGTGTTTTCTAAATGTGAGACTCTGTTCTCTTTCCTAACTCAGTTCATGTATAGGCATGTTTACAGGATCTTCAAAAGTGATATCTTACGATATGTTTCTTTTTCTGCATGTCTTATTTCACTTAGAATCATCGTACCTGTATCCACTCATTTTGCTGCTACTGGTCTTATGACATTGTGTACATGGTTGAGGGATATTCCATCGTATGTAAGTACCACAATTTTTTGAACCATTTTTATATTTCCTGGGATATTTAAGGTGTACAGATGTTGAGGTTCTTGTAAGCAGTGCAGCCCTAAATTTTCGGGTTGCTCTGTCTTATTGATTTTCAGTTTTCCCAAAGTATAATCCCCTGACTGGAAGTGCCCTTGGCTCTGTAGCACTGTTGTTTACTTGTTTTAGGGAACACAATGAACTCCTCCAGAGCGTCAGTTGGCAATATACATCCCGCCCATCAGCATAACAAGGCTCCCTGTTCTCCAGGGCCTGTCTTGCCTTTTTGATTTTTGCACATTTTGTGGATGTCCCTTTTGACGGGTGGGAAGTGACACTTCCTTGTAGTGCAGATTTACGTTGCCCGCTTGCTTGCTTGGCCAAAAAGGGCGTATGCGTTTTCTCCTGAAAATATTCAGGAGGAAACGCATACACACTTTTTGGCCAAGTTCATCATCGTCGAAGTTGTGCCACTCTTCCTGTGCTTTACAGGCGATTCCGAAGTACCTCTTGAAATCTGTTTCCTGCTATTCTGCCTCGCATTCAAGTCCACCTCGTTTCCTTCCCTCAACAGAATTTTGGACGATAGTTGTCCTTTATTACTCTGCCAGTTTGTGAATTGCTTTGCCCCTGAGCACCATGTTTCAACTCATTTTTTCTGAGCTGAAAGGAAGTCCAAAATTTTGGTTCAGGACCTATTCTGATTTCCGGTAGGTGGCTGAGACTTTGCTTAATTCTTCTTCCTACCGGGACATTAGAGTGACATGTGCCCGTCCAAAAGCCTAACAGCTACTCTCTCATTGGTTCTCCCTCTTCCCTTTCATCCTGTGACAAATTGGCAACCTGTGCTAACCAGGAGGTTAAAGGGGCTGTCTCTCCATTTTGGGAAATTGACAGTAAAGCAGTTGGATTGTCAAACCAGAGCACCAGGAGAGGGACTAAACGTTGAGTTTTAGAAATGTTTTGTATTCATATTGTGACCATTCCCTAGCTTTCCCGTACATGTTATAGCTATAGTAATATTCCCTTCAACCTGTAGAGTTGAGACCCATGGAATGGGTGGCATGCATTATTGCTTTAAAGCGTCTACATTTGCTCACCCAATCTCACCAATCCTCTCAGTCCCAATTGTCCAGCCTTATGCCACATCCAGCTGTCCTTGTGGACAGTGTCATTCCAGGTTTCATCAGAGACCCTGAAGGATTTGTAAAGAATGTCCCTGCTTTTTTGTTTGCTTTTTGAAATTCCTTTTTATAGTGGGTTTAAGCTGATTCTCACTGCCATGTCTATGCCAGTCTGGACACACTTGATTCCCTTAGGGAGACATATGAATAAATAGGTTTTAAGATTCTTACTAGTCAGATATAATCCTCTGCGGGAAATATGGTGTTTTGAGTCCCTTTCACTGAGGAAGGTGTAGGTGTTGTCTATTCCATAGTTGGTTTTCAGAACGGTACCTGTGCTTATATCAAACTCTGGTTTTATGCGTCACCCCACATCTCTTTCCCCCTTAAGCCGGCATAAGAGTGTTTTCTGAACATGAGACTCTGTTCTCTTTCCTAACTCAGTTCATGTGTAGCCATGTTTACAGGATCTTCAAAAGTGATATCTTATGATATGTTTCTTTTTCTGTGTGTCTTATTTCACTTAGAATCATCGTACCTGAATCCACTCATTTTGCTGCTACTGGTCTTATGACATTTTGTTCATGGCTGAGGGATATTCCATCTTATGTAAGTACCACAATTTTTTGAACCATTTTTATAGTTCCTGGGATATTTAAGTTGTACAGAAGTTGAGGTTCTTGTAAACAGTGCAGCCCTAAATTTTGGGGTGGCTCTGTCTTATTGGTTTTCAGTTTCCCAAACTATATTCCCTAGACCTCAAGTGCCCTTGGCTCTGTAGCTCTGTTGTTTACATCTTTTAGGGAACACAGTGCACTCCTCCTGTGAGGCAGTTGGCAATATACATCCCGCCCGTCAGCATAACAAGGCACCCTGTTCTCCAGGGCCTGTCTTGCCTTTCTGATCTTTACACATTTTGTGCATGTCCCTTTTGACGGGTGGGAAGAGTCACTTCCTTGTAGTGCAGATTTGCGTTGCCCACTTCTTTGCTTGGCCAAAATTGGCGTATGCGTTTTCTCCTGAAAATATTCACAAGAAAACACATACGCCCTTTATGGCCAAGTGCATCATCGTCGAAGTTGTGCCCCTCTTCCTGTTCTTTACAGGCGATTCCAAAATACCTCTTGAAATTTGTTTCCTGCTATTCTGCCTTGCTTTCAAGTCCGCCTCGTTTTCTTTCCTCAACATATTTTTGGACGATAGTTGTCCTTTATTAGTCTGCCAGTTTGTGAATTGCTGTGCCCCAGAGCTCCATTTTTCAACTCGTTTCTGGTGAGCTGAATGCAAGTCCATAATTTTGGTCAGGACCTATACTGGTTCCCAGTGGGTGGCTGAGACTTTGGTTAATTCTTCTTCTTGCCGGGAAATTAGAGTGACATGTGCCCGTCCAAATGCCTAACAGCTACTCTCTCATTGGTTCTCCCTCTTCCCTTTCATCCTCTGCCAAATTGGCAAACAGTGGGTACTAGGATGTTAAAGGGGCTGTCTTTCCAAGTTGGTAGATTGACAGTAAAGCAGTTGGAAAGTCACACCGGAGCACCAGGAGAGGGAATATTCGTTGAGTTTTAGAAACAATTCCTATTCACAGTGTGTCCATTCTCTAGGTTTCCCGTACATGTTATAGCTGTATTAATATTCCATTTAACCGGGAGAGTTGGGACGCATGGAATGGGTTCCATGCATTATTGCTTTAAAGGGTCTGCATTTGCTCACCCAATCTCACAAATTCTCTCAGTCCCTAGTGTCCAGCCTTATGACACATCCAACTGTCATTGTAGATAGGGTCATTACAGGTTTCATAAGAGACCCTGAAGTAATTGTAAATGATTTCTTTGTTTTTTGTTTTGTTTTTGAAATTCCTTTTTATAGTGTGTTTGTGCTGATTCTCGCTGCCATGTTTATTCCAGTCTATACACACTTGATTCCCTTATGCAGACATATCAATACATAAGATTTAAGATCCTTACTAGTCAGATATATTCCTCTGCGGGAAATACGGGGTTTTGAGTCCGTTTCACTGAGGAAGTTGTAGGTCTTGTCTATTCCATAGTTGGTTTTTGGAACGGTAGCTGTGCTTGTATCAAACTCTGGTTTTATGCATCACCCCACCTCTCCTTCCACCTTAGGCAGGCGTAAGAGTGTTTTCTAAATGTGAGACTGTGTTCTGTTTCCTAATTCAGTTCATGTGTTGTGATATTGACATTCCCTCTATAAGTGATATCTTATGATAAGATTCTTTTTCTGTGTGACTAGTTTTCCTTAGAATCATCATACTTAAATCCACTCATTATGCTGCTACTGGCCTTATATACATTGATTTCACGTCTGAGTGATATTCCATTGTACAAAATTACCACAAGTTCTTTATGCATTTCTCTTTTTCCTGGGATATTTTAGTTGTACCAAAGTTGAGGTTTTTGTATGCAGAGCAGCCCTAAACATTGGGGTGCCTGTGTCTTATTGATATTTAGTCTTCCCAAGTTATATGCCCATGAGTTGAAGTCCCCTTTGCTCGGGGGTTTTGTATTTTAGATGTTTTAGGAAACAAAATACACTTCTTTAGAGTGGCTCTTGGGTATTTATACCCCAACCATCAGCGTGACTAGGCTCCCTGTTCTCCATGGCCTCTCCTGCATTTCTGGTTTGTGCACATTTTTTGGATGGCCTTTCTGAGCAGTGGAAATTGAGACTTCTTTGTTGTGCGGATATGCATTTCCCTCTTGCTTGGTTGGCCAAAAACACTGTATGTGTTTTTTTCCTGAAGATATTCATGAAAAAAACGCATACACCCTTTTGCCAACTGCATCATTTTAGAAATTCTGCTGTTTTCATATGCTTTAAATGTGAGTACAATCTACCTTTTGAAATCTGTTTCCTGCAATTCTGCCTCTCATTCAGATCCTCTTCGTTGCCTTACCTGAATATATTTTTGGACGTTGGTTATCATTTATATCTTTGCAGGTCTTTGAATTGCCTGCTCCTGAGCTGCATTTTGCAACTCGCTTTTTTTGTGTGCTGTATGCCAAACCATTGGATTGCTTCCGGCACTATTCTGGTTCTGGGGAGGCAGGCTGAGCCCTTGGTTAATTCTTCTTCTATTGGGAAATTAGAGTGGCATGTGCCTGTCAAAACTCCTACAGCTAATCTCTCATTGGTTCCCTCTCTTCCCATTTATCATCTGCACAAATTGAAAACTGTGTAAAACAGGAGGTTAAAGGTGCTGATTCTCCAAGTGGGGAGATTGTTAGTAATGTGGCTGGAATGGCGAATCCCAGCACCAGGAGATCAAAAATGAGGTGCATTTTAGACACCTTTCCTGAGCACAAGGTGTACATTCATCTCGGTTTCCCAGGCATGTTTTCGCTGTCAGAAGATTCCCTTGAACCTGCAGATTTGGGACCCATGGAATGGGGACCAGGCAGTAATACTTTAAAAGGTCTGCATTTTCTCAACCAGCCTCTCTAACATTTCTTAGCGTGCATAGCTTCCAGCCTTATATATCATCCTGCTGTGGGTCTACATGTGTTCAATCCATGTTACATCGTAGCCCTTCAACAAAAGTTGTAAGAAATTTTGTCTGTCTCACTGTTTTTATAAATATTTTTAAATTTATTTTTATATTGGTTACAGCTGATTTTCAAAGCTCTGTTTTTTGCTGCTGTACATCCACTTGATTCATGTACTGTGAGACAACAATAAATTATTTTTCAGATGCTTACCGGTCATATGTATTATTTTCCAGTGACTTGAGTGGGCTGAGTGCAGTTCTTTGAGGTACCGTGTAGGCCTTGTCAGTTATTCAACTTGGTACTTGGAATGGTATCTTTGCTAATTTCAACCTCATGGATAATACCTCACCATTCCCCATCTTTCCCATTTAGCAGCCTTATGTCTATTTTCTACATATTTGACTATGTTTCTGTTTTGTAGTTTATTTCATGTGTAGCCATTTTTGATTCCAACTTTAAGTGACATCTTATGATATGTGCCTTTTTCTTTCTGACATATGTCACTTAGAATGATCGTATGTAACTCCTCCAGAGTTGTTCCAACTGGCCTTATTTCATTGATTTCTGGATGAGTAATATTCCACTCTACATAAGTACCCCATCTCTTTTATCCATTTTATCCTTCCAGGGACATTTAGGTTATATCCAAGTTGAGGCCCTTTTTAACAGAGAGGTGGTCAACGTTGGGGTGCCTATTTTCTGCCGATTTTTGTTTTTCCCAAGGTATACGCCCATGAGTGCAAGTGCCCTATGCTCTGAAGCTCATTTTTTAGATGTTTTAGCAAACACAATACACTTCTCCAGAGTGGGCATTGGCAAATTACATTTCCACTATCAGCCTCACAGGGCTCCCTTTTCTCCTCGCCCTATCCTGCATTTCTGGTGTTTACACTTAATGTGGATGGCCCTTCTGACTGATGTGAAGTGTTACATTTTGTAGTATTGATTTCCAGTGCCCACATGTTTGGTTGGATCAAAAGTGTGTATGGCCTTTACTTCAATATATTCAGAAAAAAATGCATACGCCCTTTTGGGCCAACTGCATCATTGGCGATGTTCAGCCCCTTTTCTTGTGCTTTAATGGGGAGTCCTTTCTACCTCTTCAAATCTGTTTCCTGCCATTCTCCCTTGCTTACAAGTCCGTTTCTGTGACGTACCTGAAGACATTTTTCGATGACAGATATTTTCAACTCTGCAGTTTCATGAATTTTAGTGCCCCTGAGTTTCAGTTTTCAACTTGTGTTTTTGGAAACTGGACACAAAACAGCGGGATTTCCTCTAGCCCTATTCTGTTTCCGTGGGCAATTCTAGTCTTTGATGAATTTGTCTTCCGGATTGGAAATGAGAGTGGCATGTGCCTGTCCGAACACCTAAGACTTGTCTCTAAATTTTTCTCATCCTTCCGCTTCATCCTCTGGACAAATTCCAAACTGTGTGGAAGAGGATGTTCACGGTGCTGATATCCCCAAGTGAGGAGATTGTTAGGAAAGATGCTGGGGGGGGTTGTACCCGAGCACCAGGTGATGAGGAGATGAGGTGCCTTTTCCAAACTCTTTCCGATCAAACGGTGTACCATCCTCTAGGTGTGGCAGGCATGTTTTGGCTGTAGGAAGGATCCCGTGCATGTAAGGAGAACACCAGGGATTTTTCCAAATCAATGCCTGCCCGAAACCCAAACTGGGGAATTTTTAAGCTACGGCTACACGTATGTCCATTAAGGGCCTTGGGAAATAGGCAGAGCCCAAACTTTAGATGATTGAAATCTTCAGGGTCAGAAGCGCTCACCATCGGCCTTGCTTAGGTTCGATTTTATCTTTCATTGATAGATGATGTCAATAAAAATATCGATTCTTTTCAGATTATTTCCCCTTATAGGTTATTGCAAAATATTCAGTGTAGTTCCCTGTGCTATACAGTAGTTCCTTGTTGATGATCTATTTTATACATAGCAGTGTGTATGTGTTAATCCCAAACTGTTAATTTATCCCTTCTCCTACCTTTCCCCTTTGGTAATAATAAATTATAAGATTTTATACTTCTCAGAAATGGGGGAGCTGAAGGAGAGGTATCATTTTCAATGGAAAAGCATTCAAAACACGGTTGAAGCTTCAGGAAAGAGTTTTCGATGTACATACATGGAAATAAATCACTTCATTTATCTAATGTTGACCTGATAAATGAGACAAACGTCTTCACTGAACTTGCTTATAGGAAAGTGATGGAAATATCAAATGTAAGTCTTAGAAACATCTTATTTTACCCGAGCGTTATGCACTGCTCTATGTTAACTACACTTTGGCTCACACATCTGTTCATTGAAGTTACGATGTTCTCAATTTCTGTTACTGATCCTCCAGAGTGGACCCCAAAAGGAGTCCCCGTGCCCAGTGTCATTGGAGCCAACAGATCAAGACTGAGTTTGGTTCAGAAGCAATGGAAACATTATTTTGAAAACAGAAAGGAGAGGTGAGTGCATGCACTCCCCCACGGGCTGTGGGCTGCGCTGCTGTGTAGGGATCCCAGCAGCGTCAGTGGGAGGGAGGGGATGGAGCTCTCGATGGCTGTGTTGGCTGCAGCTCAGGCTCTATGCAACGGAGTCTGCATTGGACCCCGCTAGCTGAGGTGTCGACCCAGCCGTTCTGCACTAGGAAATCGGATCTGAAGTGCCGAGTGTGGGACCTCTGCATGCGGAACCCTAGGAGCACGTGAAATTAGACAAAGCACAAAGGAAAAACAGGTTAGACTTTATTTTATTGCCTAGATTCTCTTTTTATCTCCCAGGATTTTTTCATGAACGTTGCCAGAGACGAACACCTCCTCTGCTTTTTGTTCCTTTCCTCATTCTTGGGGTGTTGAGGGTGCAGACCCCTCTTTTGTAACTGCTTCATGCTGTGGTGAGATCCCTGATACATGGGGGGTGCATCAAAACGTGTCCCCACCAGCCTCCAGGTGAGGTTGATTGTCCCAAGGCCTCCTGCCTCACTTCTCGTCCACCTGAGCACCAGCATTGGAAGTGTTATAGATTCTAATGACCTTTAAGGGTACAGGAAAGAGAGGCACAGAGATGCTGTGGTGGCAGGTTTCACCCCACCCCACATTTGTTCGGCGACCTTAGGCTGACGGTTTTGGCCAGACTAGATGCTCTGACCAGTAGTCTGTGCTTTCTTTAATTAGGTTCCTGAATTAATGTACAAACAGCACCATGTGTCAGAGCCCTGCCCGCGCAACTCCTAGACAGTCCAGGGTCAGTGGTGATCCAGGACCATGACGTCCACTGAGTCAACGGCCTTTAGAAGTAGCCAGCAGTCCAGCCGGTCATATTGGCCACCATCACCACGGTGTCTGTAGTGCTTTCTATGGTGAAAGCGTGATATACGTTTCCCCCGCCAAGCTTATTAGCTCCCCTGTGGGTGCAGTAAGTCCTGCAAGCAGTAGTCTGCTCTTTCGGGGCACAGTGTTATTGTTTTCTGAGAGAAACTCCAGGTCAAGTGATGGTCACACGAGTCATCTTGGGGGCCCGTTGACCCCGTTTGTCTCTCTGGAGGTTGGAGTTGGAGGGCCTCCTCACTCAAGGTGAGTATGTCCACAGAGCGACCCCTGCAACTTCAGGGCATGATGGGTGGTTAGGATCACCACGTGGGGTCCTTTTCCCTTAGGAGGGAGCTGGGCTTGTGGTCTGCTGATTTCCAGCTTTTTAGATACCCCAGTATCCTGGCCTGATGAGTCGGTGGGCAAAGCCCTTGGTGACCATAGTTTATCATACCTGAAGGGCATTCTTGTGTTGCTCCATTTCAAGTGGTCCCAGTTTTTGCACTAAGGCTCCAAGGGCGATTACCCTTTGACCGGGTATGTAAAGATCAAAGGGTTTAGCTAAATTAGGGAGTTCCTGGGCAAGAGTCTGAATTAACTGCTCTTTCCATTCTTGAAAGTCTGCTTCTGGATTCTACTCAAAAGTATCATCAACTTTTCGTGTCAGTGTTTCATGTAGAGGCCCAGCTATTAGACTGTAGTTAGGGATCCAGATGCAGAAAACCTTGGACTCCCCAGGAACCGCTAAGCTGTCTTCTAGTTTTAGAAGAGGTAAGGCTGCAAATGGCTTCTTTCCTATCCTGGGATGCGTTTCTCCGAATATCTGTGAGAATGAAGCCCAGGCATGTCACCTTAGCCTGGGATATTTGAGCCTTTTTCTTGGACACCTTCTATCCTTTCTTGGCTAGGTAGTTCAGAGGCGTCTTTAGTAGGCCTGGCGATCAGAATGTCATCTTCATATTGAATGAGGGTTCCCTTTTACAGAGGTAGAACTTTTAGGTCTTTAGAGGACATTTCCCCAATGATGGTGTGGGGATTTTTGAACCATTGGGGCAGGACGGCCCAGCATTATTGCTTTTGTTGCATGTTGTGTTCTGCCACTCACAAGCCAAAAATTCTTGTGACTCTGAGATGAATGGAATACAGAAGAAGGCATCATTGAAGTCTAATACAGAATGCAATGGTCTGGTGGATGGTAGAATGACCAGCAGGGTGTAGGAAATAGGAGCTACTGGATGTATATCCTCGGTGGCTTCACTGACTTTCCTGATATCCTTTACCAGGTCTCCAGGAGCCGATGGGACTCTCGTGGTCAGGCAAATCCCAGGATATGTAGCTCACCTTGGCTGCACCCCCCACCCAACAGCCCACGGGGCTCTTGTGGTCAAGTCTCTCCCAGGGTATGGAGCTCACCTGTGCTGCTACCCAGCAGCCCATGGGGCTCTCATAGTCAGGCCCTTCCCAGGATACAGAGCTCCCCTGGGCAGGTACCCCAGCAGGGCTGGACACACAGGAACTGTGCACATAGCCCACTTTGCAGAGAACCCCCATCTCACGTGTCGCTCACAGCTGACACAGATCACCTCTGAGCAGGACTTGAACTAACAAACAGCAGCCCTGACAGGTCTGTGACCCTGGCTATCACTCTGTGCAGCCTCTCTCTGCCTGGTCTTCCAGACACTTCCACTGCAGCCAGGGCACCAGGCCTCTGTCTCCACCCGACATCACTCCTCTCCCTGACTCCTGGGTTCCTCTCATTAGGATAGGGTCTTCTAGAAGTTGTTTTCCACTCATGGACCAGATAAAATGATGAGAAAACAAGCTGCAGCTGCAGTCCCTGTCTATCGTGACTCTCAAGAGCCCACACCTGATCCTTGGGCCTGGCCCGTTTAGCAAGGTTCATTTTCTGCAACTGTGAGCCCCTGAGGGGTGAGGATTGGCTGATTTGGGCAGCCTGACACTGCCTGCCAGCCCTCCACAGGTGTGCCTGGGTTGAGGTCAATATAAACACCTCTCCAGTCAGCAAGAGCCCCTGTAGCTGTGCCTGACACCATATTCTCTGCCCCGTCAGCAGTGTCGGGGCTGGGGTGGTGTGAGGGAGTGAGGGGCCGTGGCTTTGTGGGTGGCCCAGTGTGTGTGGGGCTCTGCTTGACTTTCCGCAGGAGTTGCCTGGCTGCCACCTGCTAAAAAGAGGATGTGTCACCCATACCTGCCGCTGGAATTTCTCCCCTGGCAGAGGTGAGGAAGTAAAAAAGCAGTGGGGGCCGTGGCAGGAGGGGTATCTCAGGTAGGGAAATGAAAGCTTCCAGAAGAGCATCTGGGGAGAGGACCATCCTGGCTGGCCTGCAGGCACCAAGTCGGCCTGCGTGCTATGGCTGGTGTGGCTCCACAGCCCTTCCTGTATGCTTGCAAGTTCTTGTACATATTCAGGTGTTTTACCTGGAAAGGGTGGGAAGAGTTCAGCTGCATCAGGACTGGGGCTCAGCTCACATTACTCACAGACGCCTCGACACAGTCCCCCAGCTTTGCCATGAGGATGCTCCTTGGGGGGGGTGGAGGGCTGCTCACTGCATGGGAGACGATTTCCCACCTCTGACCAACTTAAGAATTTTTTACCACTGGAGCAAGTGCCCTGATACGATTTTCCTCTGTATAACTGTTGGGTTCTGATTTTTTTTTTTCTTTTTTTCTTTTTGGTTCAAGGTTGATTTTATTTATTCCTCTTTTTTAAATTTGGAGATATAAACATGGAAATAATTCATTAATATAAAGAGGTCTGTGTGAAGGGAAAAAATTTTTTTGGTTTATTTTATTAAATGTTATTTATTTATTTTTAATTTTTTTTAAATTATTTATTTCTTTTATACAGCAGGTTCTTACTGGATATCTATTTTATACATATAAGTGTGCACATGTGAATCCCAGTCTCCCAATTCATCCCACCACCACCCTCACATGGCATTCACCCCTTGGTGTCCATATGTTTGTTCTCTACATCTGTGTCTCTATCTCTGCCCTGCAAACCGGTTCATCTGTACCATTTTTCTAGGTTCCACATATATGCATTAACATACAATATTTGTTTTTCTCTTTCTGACTTACTTCACTCTGTATGACAGTCTCTAGATCCATCAAGGTCTCTACAAATGACCCTATTTCATTCCTATGTATGGCTGAGTAATATTCCATTGTATATATGTACCATATCTTTATCCATTCGTCTGTCTGTGGACACTTAGGTTGCTTTCATTACCTGGCTCTTGTAAATAGTGCTGCAATGAACATTGTGGTGAATGTGTCTTTTTGATTTATGGTTTTCTCTGGGTATATGCCCGGTAGTGGGATTGCTGGATTATATGGTAATTCTATTTTTAGTTTTTTAAGGAACCTCCATACTGTTCTCCATAGAGTCTATATCGATTTACATTCCCAACAATAGTGGAAGAAGGTTCCTTTTCTCCAGCCCTCTCCAGCATTTGTTGTTTGTAGATTTTCTGATGATGCCCATTCTAACAGGTGTGACGTGATACCTCATTGTAGTTTCCATTTCCATTTCTCTAATAATTAGTGATGTTGAGCAGATTTTCATGTGCATACTGGCCATCTCTATGTCTTCTTGGAAGAAATGTCTATTTAGATCTTCTTCCATTTTTGTATTGGGTTGTTTGTTTTATTAATATTGAGCTGCATGAGCTGTTTATATATATTGGAGATTAATCATTTGTCCATTGATTCGTTTGCAAATATCTTCTGCCATTCTGAGGGTTGTCTTTTCATCTTGTTTGTACTTTCCGTTGCTTTGCAAAAGCTTTTACATTTCATTAGATCCCATCTGTATAGTTTTCTTTTTTATTTCATTACTATAGGAGGTGGATCAAAAAAGATCTTACTGTGACTTACGTCAGAGTATCCTTCGTAAGTTTTCCTCTCAGAGTTTTATACTGTCCCATCTTACATTATGGTCTCTAATCCATTTTGAATATATTTTTATGTATGGTGTTGGGGAGTGTTCTAATTTCATTCTTTTACATGTAGCTGTCCATATTTCCCAGCACCAATGATTGAAGAGACTGTCTTATCTCCATTGTATAGTCTTGCCTCCTTTGTCATAGATTAGTTGACCATAGGTGTGTAGGTTTATCCCTGGGCTTTCTTTTTTTTTTTTTCCTTTTACACATTTATTGGAGTATAATTGTTTTACAATGGTTTGTTAGTTTCTGCTGTATAACAAAGTGAATCAGCCATACATATACAAATATCACTGGATCCCCTCCCTCTTGCATCTCCCTCCCACACTCCATATCCCACCCCCTTATGTGGTCACAAAGCACCGAGCTGATCTCCCTGTTCTATGTGGCTGCTTCCCAGTAGCTATCGGTGTTACATTTGGTAATGTATTTATGTCCATGCCACTGTCTCACTTCGTCTCAGCTTATGCATCCGCCTTCCGGTGTCCTCAAGTCCTTTCTCTACGACTGTGTCCTTAATCCTGTCCTGCCACTAGGTTATTCAAAATCTTTTTTTTTTCTTCATTAGGTTCTGTATATCTCTGTTAACATACAGTATTTGTTTTTCCCTTTCTGACTTACTTCACTGTGTAGGACAGATTCTAAGTCCATCCACCTCAGTACAAATAACTCAGTTTTGCTTCTTTTTATGGCTGAGTAATATTCCATTATATATATGTGCCAGATCGTCTTTATCCATTCATCTGTCGATGGACACTTAGGTTGCTTCCATGTCCTGGCTATTGTAAATAGAGCTGCAATGAACATTTTTGTACATAACTCTTTTTGAATTATGGTTTTCGCAAGGCAAATGCTCAGTAGTTGGATTGTTGTGTCGTATGGTACCTCTATTGTTTGTTATTTAGAGGAACCTCCGTACTGTTCTCCCTAGTGCCCATATCAATTTTCATTCCCACCCACAGTACAAGTGTGTTTTTTTCTCCAATAAAGGCCTCTCCAGCATTTATTGTTTTGTAGATTTTTTTGATGATTGCCACTCTGACTGCTGTGTGGTGATACCTCACGGTAGTTTTGATTTGCATTTCTCTAATGATTAGTGATGTTCAGCATCCTTTCATGTGTTTCTTGGTAATCTGTATATCTTCCTTGGAGAAATGTCTATTTAGGTCTTCTGCCCGTTTTTGGATTGGGTTGTTTGTTTTTGTGATATTGAGCTACATGAGGTGCTTGTAAAGTTTGGAGATTAATCCTTTGTCAAATGCTTCATTTGAAAATATTATCTCCCATTCTGAGGGTTGTTTTTGCATCTTGTTTATGTTTTCCTGTACTGTGTAAAAGCTTTTAAGTTTCATTAGGTCCCATTTGTTGATTTCTGTTTTTATTTCCATGTCTCAAGGAGGTGAGTCAAAAAGGACCTTGCTGTGATTTATGTCATAGAGTGTTCTGCCTATGGTTTCCTCTAAGTGTTTTATAGTGTCTGGTCTTATATTTAGATCTCTAATCCATTTAGAGTTTATTTTTGTGTATGGTGTAATGGAGTGTTCTAATTTCATTCTTTTATGTGTAGGGATCCAGTTTTCCCAGCACCAATTACTGAAGATACTGTCTTTTCTCCATTGTATATCCTTAGCTCCTTTGTCATAGATGAGATAGCCATAGGTATGTAGGTTTATCTCTGGGCTTTCGGTCCTGTTCCATTGATCTGTGTTTATGTCAATCTACATACACTTGATTCCAATATGGATACATATAAATACATAGGTTTCAAGATTATTACCAGTCAGATATATTCCTCTTCAGTGAATAGGGTGATTTGTGTCCAGTTCATTTAGAAAGGAGTAGGTCTTGTCTCTTACATATTTGGTATATGGAACGGTATCTGTGCTAATTTCAAACTCTGCTTTTACACATCACCCCACGTCACCTTTCCCCTTAAGGAGGAATAAGTGTGTTTTCTAAACGTGTAACTCTGTTCTCTTTTGAAATTCAGTTCATGGGTAGCCATGTTTACATTCTCTCTATAAGTGATATATTACAATAAGTTTCTTTTTCTTTGTGGCTCATTTCACTTAGCATCATCGTACCTAAAGCCACTCATTATGCTGCTATTGGCCTTATGACATTGATTTTATGTCTGAGTGACATTCCATTGTATATAAGTACCACAACATCTATATCCATTTTTTTCCTTTCCTGGGATATTTAAAGTGTACCGAAGTCGAGGTTCTTGTAAACAGAGCAGCCCTAAACTTTGGGCTGGCTGTGTGTTGTGGATTTTTAGTTTTCCCAAAATGCACGCCCATGAGTGGATGTGTGCTATGCTCTGTAGCTGTTTTAGAAAACAACATACAGTTCTCCAGAGAGGCTGTTGGCAATTTACATCCTGTCCATCGGTGTAGCCAGGCTCCCTTTTCTCCATGGCCTGTCCTTCATTTGTGGTTTTTACACTTTTTGTGGATGGCCCTTTTGACTGGAGGTAAGGGACACTTCTATGTAGTGTGGATTTTCAATGCCTGATGGCTTGCTTGGCCAAAAACGGCGTATTCTTTTTTTTCCCGAATATATTTAAGAAAATACACATACTCCCTTTTCGGCCAAGGGCAACATTGTCGAAGTTTTGTCGCTTTTCATGTGCTTTAAAGACGACTCCAATCTACCTCTTGAAATCTGTTTCCTTCAATTCTGCCTTGCATTCAAATCCTCTTCACTGCCTTACCTCAATATATTTCTGGATGATAGTTGTCCTTTATAACTCTGCAAGTTTGTGAATTGCTGTGCCCCTGATTTCCATTTTTCAACTCGCCTATTTGTGAGCTGGCTGCAATACAGCAGGATGGCTTTAGGCCTTAGTCTGGTTCCGGGGCTTCAGGCTGAGCCTTTGGTTAATTCTTCTTCCTGATTGGAAACTAGAGTGATATGTGCCCATCCAAACACGTACAGCTAATCTCTCATTTGTTTACCCTCTTCCTGTTCATCCTCTGCACAATTTGAAAACTGTGCATAACAGGAGGGTAAAGGCGCTGACACTCCAAGTGGGGAGATTTTTAGTAATGCAGATGGAATGGTGAAGCTGAGCACGATGAAAGGAAAAATGAGGTACCTTTTAGAAAACTTTCCCAATTACACAGTGTACCATCCACAGGGTTTCCCATGCACGTTTTAACTATAGGAAGATTCCCTTAAACCTGGAGAGTTGGGACCACTAGAATGGGTAGCACACAGTATTGCTCTAAGTGGTGTTCTTTTGCTCACACAACCTCAGCATTCTTGTCAGCCCCAAGTGTCCAGTCTTATGTCTCATCCATCTGTGGGTGTAAAGGTAGTCAATCCTGGTTGGACCACAGGCCCTGAACGTAATTTTTAAGATTTCTCTCTGTTTCGCTGTTTTTGCATTTTGCTTTTGAAACTTATTTTTATAAGGTGCTTTAGCTGAATTTCAGTGCTGTGTTCATGCCATTATACACACATATGATTCCTTTATGGACACATGAGAATACATATGATTTAAAATGTTTAGAGTCAGATATATTCCTCTGCAATGAATAGGGGGTGTTGGTCCAGTTGACTGTGCTGGGTGTAGGTGTTGTCTATTACATACTTAGTTTATGTAATGGTATCTGTGCTAATTTAAAACTGTGGTTTTATGCATCACCCCACCTCGCCTTTCCCCTTAAGCAGGCAGAAGATTGTTTTCTAAATGTGTGACTCTGTTGTGTTTGTAATTCAGTTCCCGTGTAGCCATGTGTACATTCACCCTATGAGTGATACCTTATGGTAAGATTCGTTACTCTGTTATATTTCCTAACTCAGTTCATGTGTAGCCATGGTAACAGGAACTTCAAAAGTGATATCTTATGATAAGCTTCTTTTTCAGTGTGACTTATTTCACTTAGAATCATCGTACCTGAAGCCACTCATTTTGCTGCTACTGGCCTTATGACATTGATTTCATGGCTAAGGGATATTCCATCGTACATAAGTACCACAGTTTCTTGAACCAATTTTTCTTTCCTGGGACATTAAGGTGTACCCAAGTTGAGGTCCTTGTGAGCAGTGCAGCCCTAAATATTGGTGTGGCTCTGTCTTACTGATTTTCAGTTTTCCCAAGGTATATTCCCTAGACTGGAAATGCCCTTGGCTCTGTAGCTCTGTTGTTTACTTGTTTTAGGGAATGCAGTGCACTACTCCAGTGAGGCAGTTGGCAATTTACATCCTGTCCATCAGCATAACAAGGCTCCCTGTTCTCCAGGGCCTGTCTTGTCTTTCTGGTTTTTACACATTTTTCGGATTTCCCTTTTGACCAGTGGGAAGTGATCGTTCTTGTAGTACAGATTTGCTTTGCCTGTTTGCTTGCTTGGCCAAAATGGGTGTATGCATTTTTTCTTGAATATATTCAGGAGAAAACGCATACACCGTTTTGGCCAAGTGCATCATTGTTGAAGAAGTGACCCTCTTCCTGTGCTTTAAAGGCGATTCCAATGTACCTCTTCAAATCTGTTTCTTGCTATTCTGCCTCGCTTTCAATTCCGCTACGTTGCCTTCCCTCAAAAGATTTTTGGACGATAGTTGTCCTTTATTACTCTGCCAGTTTGTGAATTGCTGTGCCCATGAGCTCCATTTTTCAACTCGTTTTTGTGAGCTGAACGCAAGTCCAAAATTTTGGTTCAGGACCTATACTGGTTCCTGGTGGGTGGCTGAGACTTTGGTTAATTCTTCTTCCCACCGGGAAATTAGAGTCACATGTGCCTGTCGAAATGCCTAACAGCTACTCTCTCATTGGTTCTCCCTCTTCCCTTCCATCATCTGCCAGATTGGCAACCTGTGCGATCCAAGATTTTAAAGGGGCTGTCTCTCCAAGTTGGGAGATTGATAGTAAAGCAGTTGGAAAGTAAAACTGGAGCACCAAGAGAGGTACTATTCGTTGAGTATTACAAACCATTCGTATTCACAGTGTGTCCATTCTCTAGGTTTCCCGTACATGTTATAGCTGTAGTAATATTCCCTTCAACCTGGAGAGTTGGGACCCATGGAATGGGGGCCATGCATTATTGCTTTAAAGGGTCTGCATTTGCTCACCCAATCTCACCAATCGTCTCAGTCCCAAGTGTCCAGCCTTATGCGACATCCAGCTGTCATTGTAGATAGAGTCATTCCAGGGTTCATCAGAGACCCGGAAGGAATTGTAAAGAAATTCCCTGTTTTTTGTCTTGTTTTTAAAATTCCTTTTTATAGTGGGTTTGAGCTGATTGTCGCTGCCATGTTTATGCAAGTCTAGACACACTTGATTTCCTTACCCAGACATATCAGTACATAGGTTTTAAGATCCTTACTAGTCAGATATATTCCAGTGCGGGAAATATGGGGTTTTGAGTCCCTTTCACTGAGGAAGGTGAAGGTCTTGTCTATTCCATGGTTGGTTTTTGAAGCGGTACCTGTGCTTATATCAAACTCTAGTTTTATGCATCACCCCACCTCTCCTTCCCCCTTAAGCAGGCATAAGTGTCTTTTCTAAATGTGAGAATCTGTTCTCTTTCCTAACTCAGTTCATGTGTAGCCATGTTTACAGGATCTTCATAAGTGATATCTTATGATAAGTTTCTTTTTCTGTGTGACTTATTTCACTTAGAATCATCGTACCTGAATCCACTCATTTTGCTGCTACTGGTCTTATGACATTGATTTCATGGCTGAGGGATATTCTTTCGTACATAAGTACCACAAATCTTTGAACCATTTTTATATTTCCTGGGATATTTAAGGTGTACCCAAGATAAGGTTCTAGTAAGCAGTGCAGCCCTAAATTTGGGGGTGGCTCTGTCTTATTGATTTTCAGTTTACCCAAGGTATATTCCCTAGACTAGAAGTGCCCTTGGCTCTGTAGCTCTGTTGTTTACTTGTTTTAGGGAACGCAATGCACTACTCTAGTGAGGCAGTTGGCAATTTACATCCCGCCCATCAGCATAACAAGGCTCCCTGTTCTCCAGGGCCTGTCTTGCCTTTCTGGTTTTTATACATTTTGTGGATGTCCCTCTTGACCGGTGGGAAGAGATACTGCTTTGTAGTGCCGATGTACATTGCCCGCTTGCTTGCTTGGCCAAAAAGGGCATATGCGTTCTGTCCGGAATATATTCAGGAGAAAATGCATACGCCCTTTTTGGCCAAGTGCCTCATTGTCGAAGTTGTGCCCCTCTTCCTGTGCTTTACAGGCAACTCCTGCGTACCTCTTGAAATCTGTTTCCTGCTATTATGCCTCACATTCAAGTCCGCCTCGATGCATTCCCTCAACAGATTTTTGGACGATAGTTGTCCTTTATTACTCTGCCAGTTTGTGAATTGTTGTGCCCCTGAGCTCCATTATTCAACTCGTTTTTTGTGAGCTGAACGCAAGTCCAAAATTTTGTTTCAGGACCTATTCTGGTTCCTGGTGGGTGGCTGAGACTTTGGTTAGTTCTTCTTCCCACCGGGAAATTAGAGTCACATGTGCCCGTCGAAATGCCTAACAGCTACTCTCTCATTGGTTCTCCCTCTTCCCTTCCATCATCTGCCAGATTGGCAACCTGTGCGATCCAAGAGTTTAAAGGGGCTTTCTCTCCAACTTGGGAGATTGATAGTAAATAGTTGGAAAGTCAAACTGGAGCACCAGGAGAGGGACTATTCGTTGAGTTTTACAAACCATTCGTATTCACAGTGTGTCCATTCTCTAGGTATCCCGTACATGTTATAGCTGTAGTAATATTCCCTTCAACCTGGAGAGTTGGGAGCCATGGAATGGAGGCCATGCATTATTGCTTTAAAGGGTCTGCATTTGCTCACCCAATCTCACCAATCCTCTCAGTCCCAAGTGTCCAGCCTTATGCCACATCCAGCTGTAATGGTAGATAGGGTCATTCCATGTTTCGTCAGAGACCCTGAAGGAATTGTACAGAATTTCTATTTATTTTTGTTTTGTTTTTGAAATTCCTTTTTATAGTGGGTTTCAGCTGATTCTCGCTGCCATGTTTATGCCAATCTAGACACACTTGATTTCCTTATGGAGACATATCAACACATTGGTTTTAAGATTCTTACTAGTCAGATCTATTCCTCTGCGGGAAATATGGGGTTTTGAGTCCCTTTCACTGTGGAAGGTGTAGGTCTTGTCTATTCCATAGTTGGTTTTTGGAACGGTACCAGTGCTTATTTCAATCTGTAGTTTTATTCATCACCCCACCTCTCCTTCCCCCTTAAGCAGGCATAAGATTGTTTTCTAAATGTGAGACTCAGTTCTCTTTCCTAACTCAGTCCATGTGTAGCCATGTTTATGGGATTTCATAAGTGATATCTAATGATAAGTTTCTTTTTCTGTGTGACTTATTTCACTTAGAATCATCGTACCTGAATCCACTCACTTTGCTGCTACTGGTCTTATGACATTCATTTCATGGCTGAGGGATATTCAATCGTATGGAAGTACCACAATTTTTTGAACCATTTTTATATTTCCTGGGATATTTAAGGTGTACCCAAGTTGAGGTTCTTGTAAGCAGTGCAGCCATAAATTTGGGGGTGGCTCTGTCTTATTGATTTTCAGTTTTCCCAAGGTATATTCCCTAGACTGGAAGTGCCCTTGGCTCTGTCGCTCTGTTGTTTACTTGTTTATGGGACACAATGCACTCCTCCAGTGAGGCAGTTGGCAATTTACATCCCACCCATCAGCATATCAATGCTCCCTGTACTCCAGGGCCTGTCTTGCCTTTCTGGTTTTTACACAGTTTGTGGATGTCCCGTTTGAGAGGTGGTACGAGATACAACTGTGTAGTGCAGATTTGCATTGCCCGCTTGCTTGCTTGGCCAAAAAGGGCGTATGCATTTTTTCCTGATTATATTCAGGAGAAAACGCATACGCCCTTTTTGGCCAAGTGCATCATTGTCGAAGTTGTGGCCCTCTTCTTGTGATTTACAGGCGATTCCAACGTACCTCTTGAAATCTGTTTCCTGCTATTCTTCCTCGATTTCAAGTCCGCCTCATTGCCTTCCCTCAACAGATTTTTGGACGATAGTTATCCTTTATTTCTGTGCCAGTTTCTGAATTGCTGTGCCCCGGAGCTGCATGTTTCAACTCCGTTTTTGTGAGCTGAACGCAAGTGCAAAATTTTGGTTCATGACCTATACTGGTTCCCGGTGGGTGGCTGTGACTTTGGTTAATTCTTCTTTCTAAGGGGAAATTAGAGTGACATGTGCCCTTCCAAAAACCTAACAGCTACTCTCTCATTGGTTCTCCCTTTTCCTTCCATCCTCTGCCAAATTGGCAACCTGTGTGAACCAGGAGGTTAAAGGGGCTGTCTCTCCAAGTTGGGAGGTTGATAGTGAAGCAGTTGGAAAGTCAAACTGGAGCACCAGGAGAGGGACTATTCGTTGAGTTTTAGAAACATTTCGTATTCACAGTGTGTCCATTCTCTAGGTTTCCCATACATTTTATAGCTGTAGTAATATCCCCTTCAACTTGGAGAGTTGGGACCCATGGAATGGGTGCCATGCATTATTGCTTTAAAGGATCTGCATTTGCTCACCCAATCTCACCAATCGTCTCAGTCCCAATGGTCCAGCCTTATGCCACATCCAGCTGTCATTGTAGATAGGGTCATTCCAGGTTTCGTCAGAGACCCTGAAGGAATTGTAAAGAAGTTCCCTGTTTTTTTTTGTTTTGTTTTTAAAATTCCTTTTTATAGTGGGTTTTAGCTGATTCTCGCGGCCATGTTTATGCCAGTCTAGACACATTTGATTCCCTTACGGAGACATATCAGTACGTAGGTTTTAAGATTCTTACTAGTCAGGTATATTCCTCTGCGGGAAATATGGGGTTTTGAGTCCCTTTCACTGAGGAAGGTGTAGGTCTTGTCTATTCCATAGTTTGTTTTTGAAGCAGTACCTGTGCTTATATCAAACTCTGGTTTTATGCGTCACCCCACCTCTCTTTCCCCCTTAAGCAGGCATAAGTGTGTTTTCTAAATGTGAGACTCTGTTCTCTTTCCTAACTCTCTTCATGTGTAGCCATGTTTACAGGATCTTCATAAGTGATATCTTATGATAAGTTTCTTTTTCTGTGTGACTTATTTCACTTAGAATCATCGTACCTGAATCCACTCATTTTGCTGCTACTGGTCTTAAGACATTGATTTCATGGCTGAGGGATATTCCATCGTACGTAATTTCCACAATTTTTTGAACCATTTTTTTTTTTTTTTTTTTTTTTTTTTTGCTGTACGCGGGCCTCTCACTGCTGTGGCCTCTCCCGTTGCGGAGCACAGGCTCCAGACACACAGGCTCCGCGGCCATGGCTCGCGGGCCCAGCCGCTCCGCGGCATGTGGGATCTTCCGGGATAGGGGCACGAACCCGTGTCCCCTGCATCGGCAGGCGGACTCTCAACCACTGCGCCACCAGGGAAGCCCTGAACCATTTTTATATTTCCTGGGATATTTAAGGTGTACCCAAGATAAGGTTCTAGTAAGCAGTGCAGCCCTAAATTTGGGGGTGGCTCTGTCTTATTGATTTTCAGTTTACCCAAGGTATATTCCCTAGACTAGAAGTGCCCTTGGCTCTGTAGCTCTGTTGTTTACTTGTTTTAGGGAACGCAATGCACTACTCTAGTGAGGCAGTTGGCAATTTACATCCCGCCCATCAGCATAACAAGGCTCCCTGTTCTCCAGGGCCTGTCTTGCCTTTCTGGTTTTTATACATTTTGTGGATGTCCCTCTTGACCGCTGGGAAGAGATACTTCTTTGTAGTGCAGATTTACATTGCCCGCTTGCTTGCTTGGCCAAAAATCGCGTATGCGTTCTGTCCGGAATATATTCAGGATAAAATGCATACGCCCTTTTTGGCCAATTGCATCATTGTCGAAGTTGTGCCCCTCTTCCTGTGCTTTACAGGCAACTCCTGCGTACCTCTTGAAATCTGTTTCCTGCTATTCTGCCTCACTTTCAAGTCCGCCTCGATGCATTCCCTCAACAGATTTTTGGACGGTAGTTGTCCTTTATTACTCTGCCAGTTTGTGAATTGCTGTGACCCTGAGCTCCATGTTTCAACTCGTTTTTTTGTGAGCTGAACGCAAGTCCAAAATTTTGGTTCAGGACCTATCCTGGTTCCTGGTGGGTGGCTGAGACTTTGGTTAGTTCTTCTTCCCACCGGGAAATTAGAGTCACATGTGCCCGTCGAAATGCCTAACAGCTACTCTCTCATTGGTTCTCCCTCTTCCCTTCCATCATCTGCCAGATTGGCAACCTGTGCGATCCAAGAGTTTAAAGGGGCTGTCTCTCCAAGTTGGGAGATTGATAGTAAAGCAGTTGGAAAGTCAAACTGGAGCACCAAGAGAGGGACTATTCGTTGAGTTTTACAAACCATTCGTATTCACAGTGTGTCCATTCTCTAGGTATCCCGTACATGTTATAGCTGTAGTAATATTCCCTTCAACCTGGAGAGTTGGGAGCCATGGAATGGGCGCCATGCATTATTGCTTTAAAGGGTCTGCAATTGCTCACCCAATCTCACCAATCTTCTCAGTCCCAAGTGTCCAGCCTTATGCCACATCCAGCTGTCATTGTAGATAGGGTCATTCCAGGTTTCATCAGAGACCCTGAAGGAATTACAAAGAATTTCCCTGTTTTTTTGTTTCGCATTTGAAATTCATTTTTATAGTGGGTTTGAGCTGATTCTCTCTGCCATGTTTATGCCAGTCTAGACACACTTAATTCCCTTACCCAGACATATGAGTACATACGATTTAAGATCCTTACTATTCAGATATATTCCTCTGTGGGAAATACGGGGTTTTGAGTCCCTTTCACTGAGGAAGGTGTACATCTTTTCTATTCCATAGTTGGTTTTTGGAACGGTACCTGTGCTTATATCAAACTCTGGTTTTATGCATCACCCCACCTCTCCTTCCCCCTTAAGGAGGCATAAGAATGTTTTCTAAATCTGAGCCTCTGTTCTCTTTCCTGACTCGGTTCATGTGTAGCCATGTTTACAGGATCTTCATAAGTGATATCTTATGATAAGTTTCTTTTTCTGTTTGACTTATTCCACTTAGAATCATCGTACCGGATTCCACTCATTTCGCTGCTACTGGTCTTATGACATTGATTTCATGGCTGAGGGATATTCCATCGTATGTAAGTACCTAAATTTTTTGAAACATTTTTATATTTCCTGGGATATTTAAGGTGTACCCAAGTTGAGGTTCTTGTCAGCAGTGCAGCCCTAAATTTGGGGGTGGCTCTGTCTTATTGATTTTCAGTTTTCCAAAGGTATATTCCCTAGACTGGAAATGCCCTTGGCTCTGTAGCTCTGTTTTTTACTTGTTTTAGGGAACACAGTGCACTCCTCCAGAGAGGCAGTTGGCAATTTACATCCCGCCCATCAGCATCACAATGCTCCCTGTTCTCCAGGGCCTGTCTTGCCTTTCTTTTTTTTACACATTTTGTGGATGTCCCTTTTGAACGGTGGGAAGTGATGCTTCTTTTTAGTGCAAATTTGCATTGTCCGCTTGCTTGCTTGGATAAAAAGGTTGTATGCGTTTTCACCTGAATATATTCAGGCGAAAACACATACGCCCTTTTTGCCCAAGTGCATCATTGTCGAAGTTGTGCCCCTCTTCCTGTGCTTTACAGGCGATTCCAAGGTACCTCTTAAAATATGTTTCCTGTTATGCTGCCTCGCATTCAATTCTCCCTCGTTGCCTTCCCTTAACAGATTTTTGGACGATAGTGGTCCTTTATTACTCTGCCAGTTTGTGAATTGCTGTGCCCCTGAGCTCTGTTTTTCAACTCGTTATTTGTGAGTTGAACGCAAGTCCAAAATTTTGGTTGAGGAACTATACTGGTTCCCGGTGGATGGCTGAGATTTTGGGCAATTATTCTTCCTGCCTGGAAATTACAGTGACATGTGCCCGTCGAAATACCTAACAACTACTCTCTCATTGGTTCTCGCTCTTCCCTTCCATCCTCTGCCAAACTGGCAACATGTGCGAACTAGGAGGTTAAAGGGGCTGTCTCTCCAAGTTGGGAGATTGATAGTAAAGCACTTGGAAAGTCAAACCGGCGCACCAGGAGAGGGACTATCCATTCAGATTTAGAAAACTTACATATTTACAGTGTGTCCATTCTCTAGGTATCCCATACATGTTATAGCTGTAGTAATATTCCCATCAACCTGGAGTGTTGGGACCCATGGAATGTGTGCCATGCATTATTGTTTAAAGGGTCTGAATTTGCTCACCCAATCTCACCATTCCTCTCAGTCCCAAGTTTCCAGCCTTATGCCACATCCAGCTGTCATGGTAGATAGGGTCATTCCATGTTTCGTCAGAGACCCTGAAGGAATTGTACAGAATTTCTATTTATTTTTGTTTTGTTTTTGAAATTCCTTTTTATAGTGGGTTTGAGCTGATTCTCGCTGCCATGTTTATGCCAATCTAGACACACTTGATTTCCTTATGGAGACATATCAACACATAGGTTTTAAGATTTTTACTAGTCAGATATATTCCTCTGCGGGAAATATGGGGTTTTGAGTCCCTTTCACTGAGGAAGGTGTAGGTCTTGTCTATTCCATAGTTGGTTTTTGGAACGGTACCAGTGCTTATTTCAAACTGTGGTTTTAGGCATCACCCCACCTCACATTCACCCTTAAGGAGGCATAAGATAGTTTTCTAAATGTGAGACTCTGTTCTCTTTCCTAACTCAGTTCATGTGTAGCTATGTTTACAGGATCTTCATAAGTGATATCTTATGATGAGTTTCTTTTTCTGTGTGACTTATTTCACTTAGAATCATCGTACCTGAATCCACTCACTTTGCTGCTACTGGTCTTATGACATCATTTCATGGCTGAGGGATATTCCATCGTACGGAAGTACCACAATTTTTTGAACCATGTTTTATATTTCCTGGGATAGTTAAGGTGTACCCAAGTTGAGGTTCTTGTAAGCAGTGCAGCCATAAATTTGGGGGTGGCTCTGTCTTATTGATTTTCAGTTTTCCCAAGGTATATTCCCTAGACTGGAAGTGCCCTTGGCTCTGTAGCTCTGTTGTTTACTTGTTTATGGGACACAATGCACTCCTCCAGTGAGGCAGTTGGCAATTTACATCCAACCCATCAGCATATCAATGCTTCCTGTACTCCAGGGCCTGTCTTGCCTTTCTGGTTTTTACACATTTTGTGGATGTCCCGTTTGAGAGGTGGAAAGAGATACATCTGTGTAGTGCAGACTGGCATTGCCCGCTTGCTTGCTTGGCCAAAAAGGGCGTATGCGTTTTCTCCTGAATATATTCAGGAGAAAACGCATATGCCCTTTTTGGCCAAGTGCATCATTGTCTAAGTTGTGGCCCTCTTCTTGTGATTTACAGGCGATTCCAACGTACCTCTTGAAATCTGTTTCCTGCTATTCTTCCTCGATTTCAAGTCCGCCTCGTTGCCTTCCCTCAACAGATTTTTGGACGATAGTTATCCTTTATTTCTGTGCCAGTTTCTTAATTGCTTTGCCCCGGAGCTGCATGTTTCAACTCCTTTTTTGTGAGCTGAACGCAAGTGCAAAATTTTGGTTCAGGACCTATACTGCTTCCCGGTGGGTGGCTCTGACTTTGCTTAATTCTTCTTCCTGCCGGGAAATTAGAGTGACATGTGCCCTTCCAAAAGCCTAACATCTGCTCTCTCATTGGATCTCCCTTTTCCCTTCAATACTCTGCCAAATTGGCAACCTATGTGAACCATGAGGATAAAGGGGCTGTCTCTCCAAGTTGTGAGGTTGATAGTAAAGGAGTTGGAAAGTCAAACCGGAGCACCAGGAGAGGGACTATTGGTTGAGTTTTAGAAACATTTCGTATTCACAGTGTGTCCATTCTCTAGGTTTCCAATACATGTTATAGCTGTAGTAATATCCCCTTCAACCTGGAGAGTTGGGACCCATGGAATGGGTGCCATGCATTATTGCTTTAAAGGATCTGCATTTGCTCACCCAATCTCACCAATCCCCTCAGTCCCAAGGGTCCAGCCTTATGCCACAACCAGCTGTCATTGTAGATAGTGTCATACCAGGTTTCGTCAGAGACCCTGAAGGAATTGTAAAGAACTTCCCTGTCTTTTTTGTTTTGTTTTTAAAATTCGTTTTTATAGTGGGTTTGAGCTGATTCTCGCTGCCATGTTTATGCCAGTCTAGACACACTTGATTCCCTTACGGAGACATATCAATACATAGGTTTTAAGATATTTACTAGTAAGTTATATTCCTCTGCGGGAAATATGGGGTTTTGAGTCCCTTTCACTGAGGAACGTGTAGGTCTTGTCTATTCTATAGTTGGTTCTTGGAGCGGTACATGTGCTTATATCAAACTCTGGTTTTATGCATCACCCAACCTCTCCTTCCCCCTTAAGCAGGCATAAGAGTGTTTTCTAAATGTGAGACTCTGTTCTCTTTCCTAACTCAGTTCATGTGTAGCCATGTTTACAGGATCTTCATAAGTGATATCTTATGATAAGTTTCTTTTTCTGTGTGACTTATTTCACTTCGAATCATCGTTCCTGAATCCATTCATTTTGCTGCTACTGGTCTTATGACATTGATTTCATGGCTGAGGGATATTCCATCGTACGTAAGTTCCACAATTTTTTGAACCATTTTTATATGTCCTGGGATATTTAAGGTGTACCCAAGATAAGGTTCTAGTAAGCAGTGCAGCCCTAAATTTGGGGGTGGCTCTCTCATTGATTTTCAGTTTACCCAAGGTATATTCCCTAGACTAGAAGTGCCCTTGGCTCTGTAGCTCTGTTGTTTACTTGTTTTAGGGAACGCAATGCACTACTCTAGTGGGGCAGTTGGCAATTTACATCCCGCCCATCAGCATAACAATGCTCCCTGTTCTCCAGGGCCTGTCTTGCCTTTCTGGTTTTTATACATTTTGTGGATGTCCCTCTTGACCGGTGGGAAGAGATACTGCTTTGTAGTGCAGATTTACATTGCCCGCTTGCTTGCTTGGCCAAAAATGGCGTATGTGTTCTGTCCGGAATATATTCAGGATAAAATGCATACGCCCTTTTTGGCCAAGTGCATCATTGTCGAAGTTGTGCCCCTCTTCCTGTGCTTTACAGGCAACTCCTGCGTACCTCTTGAAATCAGTTTCCTGCTATTCTGCCTCACTTTCAAGTCCGCCTCGATGCATTCCCTCAACAGATTTTTGGACGATATTTGTCCTTTATTACTCTGCCAGTTTGTGAATTGCTGTGCCCCTGAGCTCCATTTTTCAACTCGTTTTTTGTGAGATGAACGCAAGTCCAAAATTTTGGTTCAGGACCTATACTGGTTCCTGGTGGGTGGCTGAGACTTTGGTTAGTTCTTCTTCCCACTGGGAAATTAGAGTCACATGTGCCCGTCGAAATGCCTAACAGCTACTCTCTCATTGGTTCTCCCTCTTCCCTTCCATCATCTGCCAGATTGGCAACCTGTGTGATCCAAGAGTTTAAAGGGGCTGTCTCTCCATGTTGGGAGATTGATAGTAAAGCAGTTGGAAAGTCAAACTGGAGCACCAAGAGAGCGACTATTCGTTGAGTTTTACAAACCATTCGTATTCACAGTGTGTCCATTCTCTAGGTATCCCGTACATGTTATAGCTGTAGTAATATTCCCTTCAACCTGGAGAGTTGGGAGCCATGGAATGGGGGCCATGCATTATTGCTTTAAAGGGTCTGCATTTGCTCACCCAATCTCACCAATCGTCTCAGTCCCAAGTGTCCAGCCTTATGCCACATCCAGCTGTCATTGTAGATAGGGTCATTCCAGGTTTCATCAGAGACCCTGAAGGAATTACAAAGAATTTCCCTGTTTTTTTGTTTCGTATTTGAAATTCCTTTTTATAGTGGGTTTGAGCTGATTCTCTCCGCCATGTTTATGCCAGTCTAGACACACTTAATTCCCTTACCCAGACATATGAGTACATACGATTTAAGATCCTTACTATTCAGATATATTCCTCTGCGGGACATACGGGGTTTTGAGTCCCTTTCACTGAGGAAGGTGTACGTCTTGTCTATTCCATAGATGGTTTTTGGAACGGTACCTGTGCTTATATCAAACTCTGGTTTTATGCATCACCCCACCTCTCCTTCCCCCTTAAGGAGGCATAAGAATGTTTTCTAAATGTGAGCCTCTGTTCTCTTTCCTAACTCAGTTCATGTGTAGCCATGTTTACAGGATCTTCATAAGTGATATCTTATGATAAGTTTCTTTTACTGTGTGACTTATTTCACTTAGAATCATCGTACCTGAATCCACTCACTTTGCTGCTACTGGTCTTATGACATCATTTCATGGCTGAGGGATATTCCATCGTACGGAAGTACCACAATTTTTTGAACCATGTTTTATATTTCCTGGGATATTTAAGGTGTACCCAAGTTGAGGTTCTTGTCAGCAGTGCAGCCCTAAATTTGGGGGTGGCTCTGTCTTATTGATTTTCAGTTTTCCAAAGGTATATTCCCTAGACTGGAAATGCCCTTGGTTCTGTAGCTCTGTTTTTTACTTGTTTTAGGGAACACAGTGCACTCCTCCAGTGAGGCAGTTGGCAATTTACATCCCGCCCATCAGCATAACAGTGCTCCCTGTTCTCCAGGGCCTGTCTTGCCTTTCTGGCTTTTACACATTTTGTGGATGTCCCTTTTGAACAGTGGGAAGTGATACTTCTTTGTAGTGCAAATTTGCATTGCCCGCTTGCTTGCTTGGCCAAAAACGGCGTATGCGTTCTGTCCGGAATATATTCAGGATAAAATGCATACGCCCTTTTTGGCCAAGTGCATCACTGTCGAAGTTGTGCCCCTCTTCCTGTGTTTTACAGGCGATTCCAAGGTACCTCTTGAAATCTGTTTCCTGTTATGCTGCCTTGCTTTCAATTCTCCCTCGTTGCCTTCCCTCAACAGTTTTTTGGACGATAGTGGTCCTTTATTACTCTGCCAGTTTGTGAATTGCTGTGCCCCTGAGCTCCATTTTTCAACTCGTTATTTGTGAGCTGAACGCAAGTCCAAAATTTTGGTTGAGGAACTATAATGGTTCCCGGTGGATGGCTGAGAATTTGGGTAATTCTTCTTCCTGCCGAGAAATTACAGTGACATGTGCCCGTCGAAATACCTAACAACTACTCTCTCATTCGTTCTCGCTCTTCCCTTCCATCCTCTGCCAAATTGGCAACCTGTGCGAACTAGGAGGTTAAAGGGGCTGTCTCTCCAAGTTGGGAGTTTGATAGTAAAGCCGTTGGAAAGTCAAACCGGCGCACCAGGAGAGGGACTATTCGTTCAGATTGAGAAACCTTACGTATTCACAGTGTGTCCATTCTCTAGGTTTCCCGTACATGTTATAGCTGTAGTAATATTCCCTTCAACCTGGAGAGTTGGGACCCATGGAATGTGTGCCATGCATTATTGCTTTAAAGGGTCTGCATTTGCTCACCCAATCTCACCAATCATCTCAGTCCCAAGTTTCCAGCCTTATGCCACATCCAGCTGTCATGGTAGATAGGGTCATTCCATGTTTCGTCAGAGACCCTGAAGGAATTGTACAGAATTTCTATGTATTTTTGTTTTGTTTTTGAAATACCTTTTTATAGTGGGTTTGAGCTGATTCTCGCTGCCATGTTTATGCCAATCTAGACACACTTGATTTCCTTATGGAGACATATCAATACATAGGATTTAAGATTCTTACTAGTCAGATATATTCCTCTGTGGGAAATATGGGGTTTTGAGTCCCTTTCACTGTGGAAGTTGTAGGTCTTGTCTATTCCATAGTTGATTTTTGGAACGGTACCAGTGCTTATTTCAAACTGTGGTTTTATGCATCACCCCACCTCTCCTTCCCCCTTAAGCAGGCATAAGATTGTTTTCTAAATGTGAGACTCTGTTCTCTTTCCTAACTCAGTTCATGTGTAGCCATGTTTACAGGATCTTCATAAGTTATATCTTATGATAAGTTTCTTTTTCTGTGTGACTTATATCACTTAGAATCATCATACCTGAATCCACTCACTTTGCTGCTACTGGTCTTATGATATTCATTTCATGGCTGAGGGATATTCCATCGTATGGAAGTACCACAATTTTTTGAACCATTTTTATATTTCCTGGGATATTTAAGGTGTACCCAAGTTGAGGTTCTTGTAAGCAGTGCAGCCATAAATTTGGGGGTGGCTCTGTCTTATTGATTTTCAGTTTTCCCAAGGTATATTCCCTAGACTGGAAGTGCCCCTGGCTCTGTAGCTGTGTTGTTTACTTGTTTATGGGACACAATGCACTCCTCCAGTGAGGCAGTTGGCAATTTACATCCCACCCATCAGCATATCAATGCTCCCTGTACTCCAGGGCCTGTCTTGCCTTTCTGGTTTTTACACAGTTTGTGGATGTCCCGTTTGAGGAGTGGTAACAGATACAACAGTGTAGTGCAGATTTGCATTGCCCGCTTGCTTGCTTGGCCAAAAAGGGCGTATGCGTTTTCTCCTGAATATATTCAGGAGAAAACGCATACGCCCTTTTTGGCCAAGTGCATCATTGTCGAAGTTGTGGCCCTCTTCTTGTGATTACAGGCGATTCCAACGTACCTCTTGAAATCTGTTTCCTGCTATTCTTCCTCGATTTCAAGTCCGCCTCCTTGCCTTCCCTCAACAGATTTTTGGACGATAGTTATCCTTTATTTCTGTGCCAGTTTCTGAATTGCTGTGCCCCGGAGCTGCATGTTTCAACTCCGTTTTTGTGAGCTGAACGCAAGTGCAAAGTTTTGGTTCAGGACCTATACTGGTTCCCGGTGGGTGGCTGTGACTTTGGTTAATTCTTCTTCCTGCCGGGAAATTAGAGTGACATGTGCCCTTCCAAAACTCTAACAGCTACTCTCTCATTGCTTCTCCCTTTTCCCTTCCATCCTCTGCCAAATTGGCAACCTGTGTGAACCACGAGGTTAAAGGGGCTGTCTCTCCAACTTGGGAGGTTGATAGTAAAGGATTTGGAAAGTCAAACCGGAGCACCAGGAGAGGGACTATTCGGTGAGTTTTAGAAACATTTCGTATTCACACTGTGTCCATTCTCTAGGTTTCCCATACATGTTATAGCTGTAGTAATATCCCCTTCAACCTGGAGAGTTGGGACCCATGGAATGGGGGCCATGCATTATTGCTTTATAGGATCTGCATTTGCTCACTCAATCTCACCAATCCTCTCAGTCCCAAGGGTCCAGCCTTATGCCACATCCAGCTGTCATTGTAGATAGGGTCATTCCAGGTTTCGTCAGAGACCCTGAAGGAATTGTAAAGAATTTCCCTGTTTTTTTGGTTTTGTTTTTAAAATTCCATTTTATAGTGGGTTTGAGCTGATTCTCGCTGCCATGTTTATGCCAGTCTAGACACACTTGATTCCCTTACGGAGACATATCAATACATAGGTTTTAAGATTCTTACTTGTCAGATATATTCCTCTGCGGGAAATATGGGGTTTTGAGTCCCTTTTACTGAGGATGGTGTAGGTCTTGTCTATTCCATAATTGGTTTTTGAAGCGGTACCTGTGCTTATATCAAACTCTGGTTTTATGCATCACCCCACCTCTCCTTCCCCCTTAAGCAGGCATAAGTGTGTTTTCTAAATGTGAGACTCTGTTCTCTTTCCTAACTCTCTTCATGTGTAGCCATGTTTACAGG